>NC_068397.1:1366047-1378547 GCF_023724105.1 Carassius gibelio
CACATACACACACACACGCACACACACACATATAGACACACACACACACACACACACACGCTCTCACGCACACATACACACACACGCGCACACACACAGGCTCTCACGCACATACACACACACACACACACGCTCTCACACACACACACACACACATGCTCTCACGCACACACACACACACGCTCTCACACACGCACACACACACATGCTCTCACGCACACACACACACACGCTCTCACGCACACACACACACACACGCTCTCTCTCTCACACACACACAGACACTCTCACACACACACACACACACACTCATGATCCATGAAGCAAATAAACCCTTCATGCAGCTCATCAAAGCTGCATTTATTCGATCAGAAATACAGTTGATGAATGATGAATTTTCACATTGTCACATGATCTTCAGAAATCATTCTAAAATGATTAGCATTAGTTGTGATTTATAAGCTGTTGAGTGTTTGATCATGTTAGATCACACGTGCAGAAACAGCTGATCATAAACTAAGCTGATCTTTGAGTTGATGATCAAAATAACCTCAGATGACCCTTGTGTGACGGTGTACGGTCCTGAGGTGGAGGACTGATGCCTCGTCATGGAGGCGCTTGTATTCACCATTGCTCTTTTCTGAGGTCTGAACCTTGCAATAGTCTATATTTTTAGAATACAACAGGATCACAGATCATTATGATCCGTCCAGTGACAGACACATTCACTACCAGAGTATTCCTGGAGTGAGGTCCTGACCCATCTTACCCTCCGCAGACTCCATGATCCAGTTACCCAGCGCTCACTGAATCCTGTTAGAGTCTGTCTGACCCAGTACTGCAGTACACACACACTCATCTACTGCTCAGTTTAGCAGAAGCAGCGTCTCCATGTACTTACACTGACTGTTTAACAACTTAGAGCTGACATGAATGCATTTACACTGCATATATGAGTTTAGAAGTAACACATAAAAAAATGAAATGCTTTAAATATTAAACTAAAAGCACCAGTAGGTGGTCTTAATGAGTGAGTCATTCAACTGATTCAAATGATTCATTCCAAAGCATTGATTCACCCAGTAATGACCACCGTGTCACTGCTCACACAGTGGAAATGATTTTCTGAGCAAAAACAGAACATTGTGTTAAAAATGCAAGAGACCCAATATAACGTTCTTGTTTATTGAAGTTACTTTTGAATATTGTGCTGATAATCATAATCATATGATATAAACATACTCTGAAAGTCAAACTCACACAGAGGCATGTTTCTGGTCATTCTTACACGCTGATCAAAGTTAGTTTTTTTTTATTTTTGCAGCGTCCCCATCATTACAGTATAATCATAGACAGCTTTATCGTCTCTGGGTTTGGTGGATGTGTGATGTGTGTATGACAGATGTTTAGAGATCGTCGTAGCGGGTGTCTGTCCCAGAAGTCTGTGCTGTCACATGACCGCTGGTGTGTTGTGTTCCTGCAGCTCTGCGGTTCACACCGGTCAGTACAGCGCTCCTCTCCGGGCCGTGGACATCGACTGTGACGCTGATAAAGAGAACATCCCCAACGAGTCTGACTATCAGGACCTGCCCTGCGTGTATAAAGATGAAGAGCAGGAGGAGGACGAGGAGGATGAAGATGATTCGCTCTTTACAAGTCAGTCTCGATTGTGTTTGCTGGTTAATAACAGGTTACGGCAGATTCATTGAGTCGTCCTTTTGTAATGGGGCAGTCAGGGCTCATTGTGTGTGTGTGTGTGTGTGTGTGTTCAGACGCTCTGGTGCTGAAGATCTTGAGGAAGGACTCTCTGGCGGTGAAGCTGAGTAACCGGCCGTCTCCGAGAGAACTACAGGAGAAGAACATCTTACCTGTTCAGACGGACGAGGAGCGACTGCAGTCCAGACAGCTGATCGGCAAAAAACTCACAGGGTACACACACACACAAACAGAGACACACACACACCTGAGCGTGAGAGGAATCAAATGAATGCAGATTCTCAGATTTTGAGTTTTTGGTCTGTTTTTCTTTCCTATCATGTCTTCTTTCAGATTAGTGGAAAGAAAAAATCAAAAACACATTTAAGGGTTTATTGTACGGCGCTTTAACAATTATATAATTCATACTTTTTCTCTTATGCATGTCAAATTTTATGGTTTAACTTCTGTAGGTATTCTGAAGGTTTCTTCATGTTTCATTCACACCCATTTATACCACATTTTACTCCTAAAATCATGGTGAAAATGTGATTTAATTAGAATATCATCAAAAAGTTGATTTCACTACTTCCATTAAAAAAGTTAAACTTGTATATTATATCCATTCATTACACACAGACTGATATATTTCAAATGTTTATTTCTTTTAATTTTGATGATTATAACTGACAACTAAGGAACATCCCAAATTCAGTATCTCAGAAAATTAGAATATTGTGAAAAGGTTCAATATTGAAGACACCTGGTGCCACACTCTAATCAGATAATTAACTCAAAACACCTGCAAAGCCTTTAAATGTTCTCTCAGTCTAGTTCTGTAGGATACACAATCATGGGGAAGACTGCTGACCTGACAGTTGTCCAAAAGACGAACATTGACACCTTGCACAAGGAGGGCAAGACACACAAGGTGATTTCAAAAGAGGCTGGCTGTTCGCAGAGCTCTGTGTCCAAGCACATTAATAGAGAGGAGAAGGGAAGGAAAAGATGTGGTAGAAAAAAGTGTAAAAGTAATAGGGATAATCACACCCTGGAGAGGATTGTGAAACAAAACCCATTCAAAGATGTGGGGGAGATTCACAAAGAGTGGACTTCAGCTGGAGTCAGTGCTTCAAGAACCACTACACACAGACGTATGCAAGATATGGGTTTCAGCTGTCGCATTCCTTGTGTCAAGACACTCATGAACAACAGACAGCGTCAGAAACGTCTCGCTTCAGAAAGGACTGGACTGCTGCTGAGTGGTGCACAGCTATGTTCTCTGATGAAAGTAAATAAGCATTTCCTTTGGATATCAGGGTCCCAGAGTCTGGAGGAAGAGAGGAGAGGCACACAATCCACGTTGCTTGAGCTCCAGTGTAAAGTTTCCACAGTCAGTGATGGTTTGGGGTCAATGTCATCTGCTGGTGTTGGTCTACAGTATTTTATGAGGTCAAAGGTCAACACAGCCGTATACCAGGATGTTTTAGAGCACTTCTCGCTTCCTGCTGCTGACCAACTTTATGGAGATGCAGATTTCATTTCCCAACAGGACTCTGCACCTGCACAAAGTTCTAAAGTTACCAGTACCTGGTTTAAGGACCATGGTATCCCTGTTCTTAACTGACCAGCAAACTCACCTGACCTTAACCCCAGAGAGAATCTGTGTGGTATTGTGAAGAGGAAGATGTGATATGCCAGACGCAAGAATGCAGAAGAGCTGAAGGCCACTATCAGAGACACCTGGTCTCTCATAACACCTGAGCAGTGCCACAGACTGATCGACTCCATGCCACGCCGCATTGCTGCAGTCATTCAGACAAAAGAAGCCCAGACTCAGTATTGAGTGCTGAACATGCTCATACTTTTCATTTTCATACTTTTTAATTGGCCAAGATTTATTTTGTATTTGTATTGTATATACTGAATTTGGGATTTTCCTTAGTTGTCAGTTATAATCATCAAAATTTAAATAAATAAACATTTGAAATATATCAGTCTGTGTGTAATGAATGGATATAATATACAAGTTTCACTTTTTGAATGGAATTAGTGAAATAAACGTTATGATATTCTAATTATATGTTCAGCACCTGTAGGTGATGAAAGAACGGTTTGTAAATGTTGTGTGTGGAACAGGAGACTGAGTCAGAGACCCACGGCTGAAGAGCTGGAGCAGAGGAACATCCTCAAACGTGAGTCCACAACCCAGACACACACTTACACACCAGTGTTCACTTCCTCACGGAGGAAACTGACATGTCTGAAGTGACTCGATTCAGCCTTTAACACTGTATGTGTGTGACGTGAACACAGCACCTCTGACCTCTGACCTCTGACCTGCAGCTCATAATGAGGAGGAGCAGATGGAGGAGAAGAGAGAGATCAGACGCCGGCTCTCACACAAGGTGTGTGTGTGTGTGTGTGTGTGTGTGTGTGAGTGTGAGTGTTTGTTGATTCATGCTGAGTGTGTGTGTGTGTGTGTGTGTGAGAGAGAGAGAGAGTGTGTGTGTGTTTGTTGATTCATGCTGTGTGTGTGTGTGTGTTAGAGAGAGAGAGAGTGTGTGTGTGTGTGTGTGTGTGTGTTTGTTGATTCATGCAGTGTGTGTGTGTGTGTGAGAGAGAGAGAGAGAGTGTGTGTGTGTGAGAGAGAGAGAGAGAGTGTGTGTGTGTGTGTGTGAGAGAGAGAGAGAGAGAGTGTGTGTGTGTGTGTGTGTGTGTGTTTGTTGATTCGTGTGTGTGTGTGTGTGTATGTGTGTGTGTGTGTTTGTTGATTCATGCTGAGTGTGTGTGTGTGTGAGAGAGAGAGTGTGTGTGTGTGTGTGTGTGTTGATTCATGCTGAGTGTGTGTGTGTGTGTGTGAGAGAGAGAGTGTGTGTGTGTGTTTGTTGATTCATGCTGAGTGTGTGTGTGTGTGTGTGAGAGAGAGAGAGAGTGTGTGTGTGTGTGTTTGTTGATTCATGCTGAGTGTGTGTGTGTGTGTGTGAGAGAGAGAGAGTGTGTGTGTGTGTGTGTTTGTTGATTCATGCTGAGTGTGTGTGTGTGTGTGTGTGTGAGAGAGAGAGAGAGAGTGTGTGTGTGTGTGTTTGTTGATTCATGCTGAGTGTGTGTGTGTGTGTGTGAGAGAGAGAGAGAGAGAGAGAGAGAGAGTGTGTGTGTGTGTGTTTGTTGATTCATGCTGTGTGTGTGTGTGTGTGTTCAGCTCAGTCAGAGGCCCACGGTGGAGGATCTGCGTCGAGCTCGGATCCTGACCCGCTTCTGTGATTACGTGGAGGTGTCGGACGCTCAGGACTACGACAGACGCGCAGACAAACCCTGGACGAGACTCACTGCGGCGGATAAGGTGAGTGAGGAGATGTGATCGGGACACTGCTCCAGAGCTTCAGAGCAACGACATCTCAACCACTGAATAATGATGAACAGAGCGTTCGGTTCGTGCTGTTATCAGTCGATTTGTGAACAGCGTTTGAGACTTCACTAAGCAGTATTTGTAGCTAACAATAATCAATAACAATAATCACAGTAGACTTTCGTCACTTTTGATAAGAAACTCAACTCACAGTCTTTCTGATCGATGGGAGGCTTGTGACTGTCCCGTAGACTGCCAAGTTTATAACTGTGTCAATGTCCAGAAAAGGTATGAAAGTCATCATCGGAATACTTCATCTGCCATCAGACAAGCAATCTGGCTTATATGAAGCGAGTGTAACATAACAAATAACATCTGCCATCAGTGATTCCACTGGAACGTTATGAAGCGACAGGAAAACTTTTGCACACAAAGAAAACAAAAACAACAACTTTATTCATCAGTTCCTTTGTCAGCTGTCTCCTCTGTGTCTCTCCACATCACAGTATGCTCTTCTGTGTCAGCCGTGCCACAAGGATGATTCTTTAGAAACATGTAGAAATGCAAGCCGTGTTTCCACCGCAGGAACTTTACCCAGGAACTAGGGACTTTGGCCTGGTACTTGGTGTGTTTCCACCGCAGGAACCAGGAACTAAATAAAGTTCCGGGTAAATAAATGCCCCTCAGAAAGTCCCTGCTGGTGAGGGGGTGCTGTTTCAATGTTCCGGAACTTTCGGGGGAACAATCAGCAGGAGCTCAGTCCTCATGTATCCGCAGAGAGCAGCCTCTCCTGGGATAGACCTTCTGATATGCGCCGCTGGCTCTGATGTGTCTTTAGTGGTTAAACATAACATATAATTCAGCTGCGGGGTAAATCTAACAGGTTTTCTTTGGTCTGTATTAAATTTATCTATATGTTAAAATGAAAATAAAAAAGGCAAATATTTTATTTCATTGTAATGGCTGTATATACACATTTCCCTGAACTAAGTATATTTCTGCAGCTGTTATTATGTTTAAATGAAAACGAAAGGAGGCAGTGGTATTTGATATCAAATTTAGTTTTATTGTAAATATACAGAGAGGATAATTACAGTAGTCGAGGTGAGCTGACTGAAGTTATCAAGTACGCTGCTGTTTGCAGATTTACCGGATTCACGTCGTCGCAGACATCACACTCCTGAGACGAATGCACAAGTCTGAACTAACTACCGAGGATGCATGTCCAAAATCAGCGTACACTTTTTTTTTTTTTTTTTTTTTTTAAATCAGCGGTACTTTGTATAGGGCTTGGGCGCCGCGTTGCATTCTGGGACGTGGCGGTCCTGCTGGCAGCCTCTCGAATGTAAACATACAGCAATTGGAACGAGAAGAAGCCGAGTTGGGAGAAAGAGAAAAGATGGTAACATCGCAAAAAGGTTGTGGGATTTAAAGGGATACACAAAATAGGGATGTCAGGGACCGGTATGTGCACAAAATTGGCAACATTAACGGTTTGGATCCATATGAAATTCCCAACAAAGAGTGGAGTACCGACGGAGACTTGTTTCCGCTCCAGGTTCCTGGTACAAATGTTCTGGGTAATTTCATCAGTTTCGGAAATGCAGCAGTAGAAACAGCGCATCCTTGTGGCACGGCTGACACAGAAGAGCATACTGTGATGTGGAGAGACACAGAAGCGACAGCTGACAAAGGAACTGATGAATAAAGATGTTTTTGTTTTCTTTGCGTGCAAAAGTCTTCCTGTCGCTTCATAATGTTCCAGTGGAATCACTGATGGCAGATGTTATTTGTTATGTTACACTGTTTTTTACTTGGCAAGGTCCAGGAAAATATGAAAGACGACATCAGTGTGTGTGTGTGTGTGTGTGTGTGTGTCGCTGCAGGCTGCCATCAGGAAAGAGCTGAATGATTTCAAGAGTCATGAGATGGAGGTGCACGAGTCCAGCCGTCATCTGACCAGGTGAAGCAGCTTTCAGCCAGAAAGTGATGTTCTTGCAGCTGGGTTACATGATCAGATAATACAAAAATTCTGTATTTGTAGATAATTCATTTTAAAATGCTTATAACAAGTTATTTTTTATTGATTTCGTGATTAAATAACACTTAATTTTTTTTCTTGAAAAATGAAATTCTTCTGCCTATATACATTTGTAATTTATAAGTAATGTGAATAATTTAGATTACATCTTTACAGTTCTCTGATGTCTGGTAAATGTCACAATCGCTGCTTTGGGAAACTCTGCTGTAGTTTAATGTTTAATACGCTTTGTGATGTTTAAACTCTAAAGCAGTCTGAACACATGAACTAATATCTGACCCTGGAGCACAAAACCAGTCTTTGAGGATCACACATCTTCTGAAAGCTGAATAAATGTGTGGTTTGTTTAAATTTTGAGAAAATCATCTTTAAAGTTGTTCAAATGAAGTTCTTAGCGATGCGTATCACTGATCAGAAATGAAGTTTGATCTATTTACAGTAGTTTTACTAAACGTGTTCATGAACATGATGTTAATATGAGAGTGATGTGTGTGTGGCAGGTTCCACCGGCCCTAGAGAACAATCCTCAGATCAGCGGGTTCTCCAGCACCAGCGCGTCCCACAATCCCTCGGGTTCTCCTTCAGCAGACTGGATCCTTCACTCCTTCACTCCTGGATCAAGTCTTTTATTCTTCAGGGACTGTGTTATTCTCATCCAAGGCTCTGTGTTGGGGTGAATTATGATGGTTTTACGTTCTTGTTTTGGATTCTTCTGATGTCTGTCAGCAAATTTCCTGAAAATCTTTGTTTTTTATTCATGTTTTTCCTTTTCTTTTATGTTATTTTTGTTTTATACGATTTATTTTAAAGTTAAATAGATTTTTACCATCCTCTGGCAGTGTTTATTGGAATCACAGATGTCTTTTCCCGAGCACCCTTCATCATGAGTTCGTCTTTAATAAAGGAGACGAGTGGTTGATTATAGCGGACCGGTTGAGACAGATGTGTGATCATCTGTGTTCTTCAGGAGGTTTAGCTCCTGCAGCTCAGTGTGGCACAAGCTTTTGTTTTACTCATCCTTTGAGTTTCAGATGTATTGATCTCTCCTGTGAGAGACTTTCTGTGGGAATTAGGATCAACTGAAACAGTCCTGAAGGATGTGAAACCCATCAGAATGAGTTTAAAGAGTCACTCACAGCTCAGGTAGTTCCTCCAGGACAAGGTTAGGATCGAACGACATCAGCGGAGGGAAGAATCCAGAACATCTCGCTTCATCTTGAGCAGGACTGCTTCTCGACTGAGACGTGGATTCAGGAAGTCGTTTGACACAAGAAGAATCCAGCATCAGCGCCACTGAACTCCACTCGTGTGGAAAACTCAACCTTTCAACAAACTAAACCATCTTTTTAACAATAGTGTGATTTGGAGAACTTTTACACACTGCATGAGTTATGAGTGTGTGACGAACCGTCCTGAAGCATCGAGTGTGTACGAGGAACGCTGTGATTCAGCAATAAAACACACCTGATCTCTGTGTGTGTGTGTGTGTGTGTGAGAGAGAGAGATGTGAAACTCCATCAAGAATATTAAAGCTCTGAATGCAAGCTTGCAGTGTCTAGGTGTTTGTCATTCAGAGACGCATGAACATGAAACTGTCACACCGTTGGAAAAGTAAGGGTTTTAATTTGATGTTTTTATTTTTAAATGTATATTTATAGTACATTAACACACAATATTTTTTTGGTTGTTAAATGCTCACATTTCTAGTGTTTATATATATTCATAATATAGTCAAATAGATTTATATTTATTATATATAGTGTAAATATAGATTTACACATTTATCCCTTTTATAACATATGCATTAATAGTCCACATCTACACCTCTCAAAAAGATACTGCATGATAGATAGAGAGATAGATAGATAGATGGATAGAGAGATATAAATGTGTATTTTTAAATATTTTATTAATATTTATTGGTGTATTTTGTTAAATGCCTTGATTTGTGTTTGTTCTGCTTGTTTGGGTGAAGAGCTCGCTCTGTTTAACTCAGAGCTGTGAGGAATCAGATCAGGTCGATCTCACACTCGGAGATGAAGGTGACGGTTCTGAGCTCGGTGACCAGCTCTGCTTGCACAGGGGTCTGGATCTGACGAGAGGTGAGGTATCTGACCTCCTCGGCCTGGTCTTCAGGGACGCGCCGGGCCTGGGCTGGTTTTAGGCAGCTCTTCTTGGGTGTGGGACGCCCCAGGACTCTCTCCTTCAGCCAGATCCCACAGCTCGTGATGGGAGAGTTCCCAGGCTTGATCAGAGCCGTTTCCCTCAGCAGATCTGCTTCTCTTAAGGTCTGCTGGAGGATCTCCTGGAGGTTTCTCTCCACTGTAGGGGTGTAATGTCTCTGGATCATGGGTGTGTCGGGCCACGCCACCCTCCCGGGCTCCGGACCCCTGACGGGATCCACCAGGAACGTCCCCGTCTCAGCCAGATGCTCCCACTTGGTCTGGGTGAGCTTCAGGAGGGTCTTCAGGATGCCGCTGGAGGCGGTGGTGGGCATGTGTCTCAGACGGGACAGCATCCCTGTGTCAGGAGCTCCAGGTGTGCTCCACCTGCTCCTCACCTCATCTCTCCAGGGCGAGGGGAGCGGCCTCGACTGGCTCCGGAGGCTGCAGTAAGGCTCTTCTTTATAGTCAAAGTTAGTTTTGGTGAGCTTCATGCAGCTCTTGGGCCGTCCAGGGGGTGGTTTGGCTTCTGTGGGTAATCTGTGGCACAGGTCTGCCCACTTCACCTGCTTAGGTCCCGGCTTCTCTCTCGGAGGATTTCGTACCAGGTGAACAAGCTCCTGTCTCCAGGACAGAATGGACTCAGAGGTGCTCTGAGTGCTGCGCTCCTCCATCACTGTCTCTGAATGGCTGTTTATGGGGATATCAGAATCAGAATGATTAAAGACTCGCCGCGACGGCCTTTTATAGGCTGCGCTAGTGACGTCATCGGGCTTGCGGGGGTGGCCCTGTGACGTCACAACGACCGCGTTCTAAATCAGAATGCAAGTGCACTGAAGTGAACACACCAGCAGCAGAAGCTCTGCTTCACATCGAGGGGTAGACATGAAGTACATTTTCCACATAATATTTCAGTTCTACAACATAAAAATTCAATTTTTCCCATTAATTTTTCGTCTTCGTAAAATCGCACTTATTTTGCACACAGTAGGCTATAGAGTTTTATAAGCAGTGGATCATCATGCATAGGCTACATCTATCTGGCACCAAATAGTTTGAAACCTTGTTTTAACTATGATATGCTTTCTTGAAACAGAGGAGGAAGACTAATCGAGCGCACTCAGTTCAGTCAGGCCACGGAGGCAAGGCTGTGAACAGCTGATGCGGTCATCTGTCAAATCGCTCCAATCACCACCTCTCTCCTATTAGACACGGGACATATATATACGTGGCACTACTGCTCGGTAAGTATGCTCAACAACTCGCAACCCTCCCTCCCTCCCCGTTATATGCATGAGCACATTACTGCGCACCTTCTGGCTGTTGTCTTGTTTGTTTCAGATCACTAAGACTTCCAAAAATCTTAGCTGGCATGGACCTCTTTGCGGAGAGACACCCATCTTTATAATCAGGCTCCAGGATAGACGTACCACTGCCACATCTACATGATTATCACCGTTTGCTTTAAAGACTTTATTAAAAGTCTTAATTATTATGTATTTCTAAATTCATGGTTCCGGGGGGTTAATGTTAAAGCTCTTGTATGTTCAATTATTCTGGGAGCAAGAACCCCCATAAGGAACCATACCGCCAAAGATAAACTGTGTTCAATAAACTCAAGTAAACTTGCCAAAGTGGTTCCTGTCTGAAAAGTGTTTATTTGTGCTGTGTTCCTCCTGTGCGTGGATTGTGTGTGTGTTTAGAAGTCTAGACTTTACATGAACACCGCATCATTTTACATACGGATCTGTCACGGATTTTATTCACTTCCGTGCACGCGAACTAATAGACTGATGAATAATGTTAACAGTTTTATCTTTCTTTCTTTCTTTAACAGTACTGCATTGCAATATCGCCTTTCTTCAGGACAAAAGTAATTAACTACATTAGCTAGTTATGTTGCATCACCTTTTGTTTTGGGCTGGGCTAGCATGTTGCTTTTTTAACAACAAAAATAAAAAACTAAACAAAATCAGAAGTGACATTTTTGGGAACAGTAAAGGTAGTGTCTCTGTTTCTGCTCTTCCTGGTTTCTCTCAGCATGGGCACAGGAGAGAGTCCGTCAACACTGAGAAACTGAGAAATAACTCGGTTTACTGTAACTCTGGTTAAAAAGTGAATGTGTCAACACTATCTTTAGTCTTACAGACACAGTGTGAGAGTGGAAAAACCTCTTTTCACCTGTTAGTTACCTTCCCGACACATATCTAACAGATTTCGTTCAATTCAGAAAACTATTTTTGCAAAGTTAAATAAATGCGCAAAAAATCTCACAGTCTGAAGTAAATAATAACGACGTTAACTGTAACTTTCCCCAACCCTGTCTAGAAGTACAGGACTGAGTCACGAATCTGTTTATGACTTCGGGTCATTTGTATTTCACTGTATTTGCCGTGTTGCCTGTCGCGCTGTTTTCCTGTCTGGGGAACTGATTGATTTATCATTTTTACCTCGTTTTTAAGAAGGTAAAAACAGGTCTTGGCACGCACTGGAGTTCTGCCAGAGCAAAACTTTTTCGGCAGGTGTTTCGGGAAGTGGGCGTGTTTTGGGGCGTTTTGGGGCTTTCCTGTTTTGTGAAGGTTTATGAAAGACAGGAACACTCAAACTTCCCAGATTCAGCTGCCACGATGACAGACGAGTCGAGGACTGATGGTAGGTGACTCTGTTCAATGATGCAGCTTTTCTTAAGTCAAGTGATTTTACTATCATTACACACTTCAGCAGCCAGAGGTTGTCATGGCGCCTGGTGTAGCCTATTTTTACCGCGCTAAACCAACACTCATTTTATCTCAAAGTAGCTCAAATGAATGAAGGCGTGAAAAGCGCTCGTGAAGCACAACAGGCAAACAGTATATCATTATCACAAAAGGTCTACTGTCCATGTCCAGAAAGGTAAGAAAAACATCATCAAAGTAGTCCATGTGACATCAGAGGGTCCGTTAGAATATTTTGAAGCATCGAAAATACATTTCGGTCCAAAAAATAGCAAAACTATGACTTTATTCAGCATTGTCTTCTCTTCCGTGTCTGTTGTGAGAGAGTTCATTGCAGTGTAGTGATATCAGGTTCGTGAACGAATCACTCGATGTAACCGGATCTTCTTGAACCAGTTCACCGAATTGAACTGAATAGATTGAAATGGTTCGTGTCTCCAATAAGCAATAATCCAAAAATGACTAAAGCTCTGTTCACACCAAGAATGATAACTATAAAGATAACGATATTAGCATCCACACCAGCGAATGATATCATC